>NC_060207.1:137292500-137305000 GCF_021130785.1 Homalodisca vitripennis
TACAGGGACTACAACTGCAGTTTTAAACTCATCTGGAACAATACCCTCCCTTAGTGATTTTGAAAATATGTTATAAAGTACGGGTGCAAAATATGTTAATATTTTCTTTCATTAAAACAATATTTATACCGTCAAGGCCACAACTAAACTTATTTTCCATGCTATTTATCTTGTTAACCACATCAGAGAGTTGAATATGAAACTCGTTAAGCAATACATTATATTGCGTCTGTGTGTGTGTGTGTGTGTGTGTGTGTGTGTGTGTGTGTGTGTGTGTGTGTGTGTGTGTGTGTGTGTGTGTGTGTGTGTGTGTGTGTGTGTGTGTGTGTGTGTGTGTGTGTGTGCGTGTGCGTGTGCGTGTGCGTGTGCGTGTGCGTGTGCGTGTGCGTGTGCGTGTGCGTGTGCGTGTGCGTGTGCGTGTGCGTGTGCGTGTGCGTGCGCGTGCGCGTGCGCGCGTGCGCGTGCGCGTGCGCGTGTGCGTGTGCGTGTGCGTGTGCGTGTGCGTGTGCGTGTGCGTGTGCGTGTGCGTGTGCGTGTGCGTGTGCGTGTGCGTGTGCGTGTGCGTGTGCGTGTGCGTGTGCGTGTGCGTGTGCGTGTGCGTGCGTGTGCGTGTGCGTTGTGCGTGTGCGTGTGCGTGTGCGTGTGCGTGTGCGTGTGCGTGTGCGTGTGCGTGTGCGTGTGCGTGTGCGTGTGCGTGTGCGTGTGCGTGTGCGTGTGCGTGTGCGTGTGCGTGTGCGTGTGCGTGTGCGTGTGCGTGTGCGTGTGCGTGTGCGGTGTGGCGTGTGCGTGTGCGTGTGCGTGTGCGTGTGCGTGTGCGTGGTGCGTGTGCGTGTGCGTGTGCGTGTGCGTGTGCGTGTGCGTGTGCGTGTGCGTGTGCGTGTGCGTGTGCGTGTGCGTGTGCGTGTGCGTGTGCGTGTGCGTGTGCGTGCGTGTGTGTGTGTGTGTGTGTGTGTGTGTGTGTGTGTGTGTGTGTGTGTGTGTGTGTGTGTGTGTCAGAAGTCAGAAACACTTTATTCAGTAATGGTTTGCATTTTTACATTATTTAAATTCCCAAGCGTCGCGTAGGACGCGTGCGGGATATCATATTGCACATCGTAAATATCGCTTTATATTAATATTGGCAGTCCAAACAGTGTCACTTAACCATTTCTAAATAATTTTCACAGATACACAACATTCTGTAGGCAGTTTAAAAGTCTCATCAGAATTCATTAATAATCATTATGTTAAATAAATAAACATCCATTACAGTGCTATACCAATTTCAAAAAATACAGACAAAAATATTTACGACAAAAAATAATATAATAAATAATAAATATATACATTTAATGCATTTAACAAATTATGTAAACAAACCATACTTCAACAAACCCCAAAGTATACTCCCCTCCCAACCACGCACTGATACTACTGTACTCCAAATTTTACTTACTTTTTAAACATAATAAATATCAATAACTAAAGCTATGTACATGTAAATAAATATAGTAAAAAACAACACATATTACATTGATTGAAACGGTTGTGGAGGCTGAGTTCACATAAAAGTTAAATAAATATAATTAATATCAACATAGCAACTAAAAAAATATATGGTTGGGAATAAAATAATAGTATAGCAATAAATAACAATAAAAAACAATAAATAACAAATACAACAACAACAATAATAATATTAAATAACAAATACAACAATAATAATAATATTAAATAACAATAAATACTATAAATAACAAATACAACAACAATAACAATAATATTAAACAACAAATTAAATGTTCTTTATATAAAAAACAATATTAAAAATAAATAATGTACAGATTTTGAATAACTATCTTTAAGGCAGTTCCAGGATAAATTCTCTGACTTTCATTTTAAATTTGGGTTTATTTGCAAAAATAATTTCGTTACCAAAATTTTCAACGAAATTGTTGAATACTTTAGGTCCCTTGTAACAAAATTGGTTTCTACTTCTTTCTTTAGTTAAATTTGGTACTAGAATTTTAATAAATTGAGAGGCCCTAGTCCCTCTATTGACAACTTTCAGAGTAAATTGATTGAAATATTTATGTGTGTATGATAAACAGCTTTGGTTATAAATTTGGTTAAAAGTTAAAATATTTTTCTCTTGAAATATGTAACTTAATCTGTCTCTTATATTTATGGAAAAGATTATTCGAAGTGATTTTCGCTGGCAGCTAATTATACTTTTTAGAATTGTTGTGTATGTACCACCGTAAATAATAATTCCGTATCTTAAAGTGCTTTCGAACCACGAGTGATATAATCTAACTAAATGTTCACTTTCTAAATAACCCCTCATATGATATAAAGAATAATTTATCGATCTCAACTTACCACTCAACTGAGCAATATGCTGATTCCACCTCAGATCTCTGTCGACAACCATCCCCAAGTAGGTGACAGAATCCACGATACTGATATATGAACAGTTACATGAATACAAACAACTATGAGGGTGGCAGTAAAGCTTATAATCGTTCTGCAGTTCCAATATGCTCTTATTTTGTTCAAAGAATAAAATGCATTTAGATTTTGTGGTATTTATCAAAAGCTTATTATCAACTAACCAGCTAGATATCTTGGTTAGATCATCTTGAATATTAATTTTTAATGAGTTTTTATTATATGCAGAGCAGACCAGGGCCGTATCATCGGCGTATGCAAATATTTTAGAATTTAGTTGCAATTTTAATAAATCATTAATAAATATTAAGAATACTACTGGGCCCAATATTCCTCCTTGTGCCGTTCCATACATCAATTCCAAAACATCGCTTTTAATATTATTTATTTTAACTAACTGCTTCCTACCTTTAGAAAAAGAAGTTAACCAGTTCAAAGCGCTTCCCCCTATCCCATACTTCTTAAATTTACACAAAAGTATATCAATGTCTAACACGTCAAACGCCTTTTTAAAATCCAAATAAACTGCCAAAGTATATTTATACTTATCAGAATTTTCAACAATTTCACTGACGTGCCCAACCAATGCTGCATCAGTACCTTTACCTGGTAAGAAACCAAATTGGTGTTCCGAAAAAAAATCATTGTCGCAAAAATATTTTAACAGTTGGTCTTTGATTAGTGATTCTAATATTTTAGCTAACGTACTGATAACAGAGATAGGACGATAAGAGCCGACCTGCGTTGCGTCACCTGACTTAAATACAGGGACTACAACTGCAGTTTTAAACTCATCTGGAACAATACCCTCCCTTAGTGATTTTGAAAATATGTTATAAAGTACGGGTGCAAATATGTTAATATTTTCTTTCATTAAAACAATATTTATACCGTCAAGGCCACAACTAAACTTATTTTCCATGCTATTTATCTTGTTAACCACATCAGAGAGTTGAATATGAAACTCGTTAAGCAATACATTATATTGCGTGTGTGTGTGTGTGTGTGTGTGTGTGTGTGTGTGTGTGTGTGTGTGTGTGTGTGTGTGTGTGTGTGTGTGTGTGTGTGGTGTGTGTGTGTGTGTGTGGTGTGTGTGTGCGTGTGCGTGTGCGTGTGCGTGTGCGTGTGTGCGTGTGCGTGTGCGTGTGCGTGTGCGTGTGCGTGTGCGTGTGCGTGTGCGTGTGCGTGTGCGTGTGCGTGTGCGTGTGCGTGTGCGTGTGCGTGTGCGTGTGCGTGTGCGTGTGCGTGTGCGTGTGCGTGTGCGTGTGCGTGTGCGTGTGCGTTGTGCGTGTGCGTGTGCGTGTGCGTGTGCGTGTGCGTGTGCGTGTGCGTGTGGCGTGTGCGTGTGCGTGTGCGTGTGCGTGTGCGTGTGCGTGTGTGCGTGTGCGTGTGCGTGTGCGTGTGCGTGTGCGTGTGCGTGTGCGTGTGCGTGTCGTGTGCGTGTGCGTGTGCGTGTGCGTGCGCGTGCGCGTGCGCGTGCGCGTGCGCGTGCGCGTGCGCGTGCGCGTGTGCGTGTGCGTGTGCGTGTGCGTGTGCGTGTGCGTGTGCGTGTGCGTGTGCGTGTGCGTGTGCGTGTGCGTGTGCGTGTGCGTGTGCGTGTGCGTGTGCGTGTGCGTGTGCGTGTGCGTGTGCGTGTGCGTTGTGTGCGTGTGCGTGTGCGTGTGCGTGTGCGTGTGCGTGTGCGTGTGCGTGTGCGTGTGCGTGTGCGTGTGCGTGTGCGTGTGCGTGTGCGTGTGCGTGTGCGTGTGCGTGTGCGTGTGCGTGTGCGTGTGCGTGTGCGTGTGCGTGTGCGTGTGCGTGTGCGTGTGCGTGTGCGTGTGCGTGTGTGTGTGTGTGTGTGTGTGTGTGTGTGTGTGTGTGTGTGTGTGTGTGTGTGTGTGTGTGTGTGTGTGTGTGTGTGTGTCAGAAGTCAGAAACACTTTATTCAGTAATGGTTTGCATTTTTACATTATTTAAATTCCCAAGCGTCGCGTAGGACGCGTGCGGGATATCATATTGCACATCGTAAATATCGCTTTATATTAATATTGGCAGTCCAAACAGTGTCACTTAACCATTTCTAAATAATTTTCACAGATACACAACATTCTGTAGGCAGTTAAAAGTCTCATCAGAATTCATTAATAATCATTATGTTAAATAAATAAACATCCATTACAGTGCTATACCAATTTCAAAAAATACAGACAAAAATATTTACGACAAAAAATAATATAATAAATAATAAATATATACATTTAATGCATTTAACAAATTATGTAAACAAACCATACTTCAACAAACCCCAAAGTATACTCCCCTCCCAACCACGCACTGATACTACTGTACTCCAAATTTTACTTACTTTTTAAACATAATAAATATCAATAACTAAAGCTATGTACATGTAAATAAATATAGTAAAAAACAACACATATTACATTGATTGAAACGGTTGTGGAGGCTGAGTTCACATAAAAGTTAAATAAATATAATTAATATCAACATAGCAACTAAAAAAATATATGGTTGGGAATAAAATAATAGTATAGCAATAAATAACAATAAAAAACAATAAATAACAAATACAACAACAACAATAATAATATTAAATAACAAATACAACAATAATAATAATATTAAATAACAATAAATACTATAAATAACAAATACAACAACAATAACAATAATATTAAACAACAAATTAAATGTTCTTTATATAAAAAACAATATTAAAAATAAATAATGTACAGATTTTGAATAACTATCTTTAAGGCAGTTCCAGGATAAATTCTCTGACTTTCATTTTAAATTTGGGTTTATTTGCAAAAATAATTTCGTTACCAAAATTTTCAACGAAATTGTTGAATACTTTAGGTCCCTTGTAACAAAATTGGTTTCTACTTCTTTCTTTAGTTAAATTTGGTACTAGAATTTTAATAAATTGAGAGGCCCTAGTCCCTCTATTGACAACTTTCAGAGTAAATTGATTGAAATATTTATGTGTGTATGATAAACAGCTTTGGTTATAAATTTGGTTAAAAGTTAAAATATTTTTCTCTTGAAATATGTAACTTAATCTGTCTCTTATATTTATGGAAAAGATTATTCGAAGTGATTTTCGCTGGCAGCTAATTATACTTTTTAGAATTGTTGTGTATGTACCACCGTAAATAATAATTCCGTATCTTAAAGTGCTTTCGAACCACGAGTGATATAATCTAACTAAATGTTCACTTTCTAAATAACCCCTCATATGATATAAAGAATAATTTATCGATCTCAACTTACCACTCAACTGAGCAATATGCTGATTCCACCTCAGATCTCTGTCGACAACCATCCCCAAGTAGGTGACAGAATCCACGATACTGATATATGAACAGTTACATGAATACAAACAACTATGAGGGTGGCAGTAAAGCTTATAATCGTTCTGCAGTTCCAATATGCTCTTATTTTGTTCAAAGAATAAAATGCATTTAGATTTTGTGGTATTTATCAAAAGCTTATTATCAACTAACCAGCTAGATATCTTGGTTAGATCATCTTGAATATTAATTTTTAATGAGTTTTTATTATATGCAGAGCAGACCAGGGCCGTATCATCGGCGTATGCAAATATTTTAGAATTTAGTTGCAATTTTAATAAATCATTAATAAATATTAAGAATACTACTGGGCCCAATATTCCTCCTTGTGCCGTTCCATACATCAATTCCAAAACATCGCTTTTAATATTATTTATTTTAACTAACTGCTTCCTACCTTTAGAAAAAGAAGTTAACCAGTTCAAAGCGCTTCCCCCTATCCCATACTTCTTAAATTTACACAAAAGTATATCAATGTCTAACACGTCAAACGCCTTTTTAAAATCCAAATAAACTGCCAAAGTATATTTATACTTATCAGAATTTTCAACAATTTCACTGACGTGCCCAACCAATGCTGCATCAGTACCTTTACCTGGTAAGAAACCAAATTGGTGTTCCGAAAAAAAATCATTGTCGCAAAAATATTTTAACAGTTGGTCTTTGATTAGTGATTCTAATATTTTAGCTAACGTACTGATAACAGAGATAGGACGATAAGAGCCGACCTGCGTTGCGTCACCTGACTTAAATACAGGGACTACAACTGCAGTTTTAAAACTCATCTGGAACAATACCCTCCCTTAGTGATTTTGAAAATATGTTATAAAGTACGGGTGCAAATATGTTAATATTTTCTTTCATTAAAACAATATTTATACCGTCAAGGCCACAACTAAACTTATTTTCCATGCTATTTATCTTGTTAACCACATCAGAGAGTTGAATATGAAACTCGTTAAGCAATACATTATATTGCGTCTGTGTGTGTGTGTGTGTGTGTGTGTGTGTGTGTGTGTGTGTGTGTGTGTGTGTGTGTGTGTGTGTGTGTGTGTGTGTGTGTGTGTGTGTGTGTGTGTGTGTGTGTGTGTGTGTGTGTGTGTGTGTGTGTGTGTGTGTGTGTGTGTGTGTGTGTGTGTGTGTGGTGTGTGTGTGTGTGTGTGTGTGTGTGTGGTGTGTGTGTGTGTGTGTGTGTGTGTGTGTGTGTGTGTGTGTGTGTGTGTGTGTGTGTGTGTGTGTGTGTGTGTGTGGGTGTGTGTGTGTGTGTGTGTGTGTGTGTGTGTGTGTGTGTGTGTGTGTGTGTGTGGTGTGTGTGTGTGTGTGTGTGTGTGTGTGTGTGTGTGTGTGTGTGTGTGTGTGTGTGTGTGTGTGTGTGTGTGTGTGTGTGTGTGTGTGTGTGTGTGTGTGTGTGTGTGTGTGTGTGTGTGTGTGTGTGTGTGTGTGTGTGTGTGTGTGTGTGTGTGTGTGTGTGTGTGTGTGTGTGTGTGTGTGTGTGTGTGTGTGTGTGTGTGTGTGTGTGTGTGTGTGTGTGTGTGTGTGTGTGTGTGTGTGTGTGTGTGTGTGTGTGTGTGTGTGTGTGTGTGTGTGTGTGTGTGTGTGTGTGTGTGTGTGTGTGTGTGTGTGTGTGTGTGTGTGTGTGTGTGTGTGTGTGTGTGTGTGTGTGTGTGTGTGTGTGTGTGTGTGTGTGTGTGTGTGTGTGTGTGTGTGTGTGTGTGTGTGTGTGTGTGTGTGTGTGTGTGTGTGTGTGGTGTGTGTGTGTGTGTGTGTGTGTGTGTGTGTGTGTGTGTGTGTGTGTGTGTGTGTGTGTGTGTGTGTGTGTGTGTGTGTGTGTGTGTGTGTGTGTGTGTGTGTGTGTGTGTGTGTGTGTGTGTGTCAGAAGTCAGAAACACTTTATTCAGTAATGGTTTGCATTTTTACATTATTTAAATTCCCAAGCGTCGCGTAGGACGCGTGCGGGATATCATATTGCACATCGTAAATATCGCTTTATATTAATATTGGCAGTCCAAACAGTGTCACTTAACCATTTCTAAATAATTTTCACAGATACACAACATTCTGTAGGCAGTTAAAAGTCTCATCAGAATTCATTAATAATCATTATGTTAAATAAATAAACATCCATTACAGTGCTATACCAATTTCAAAAAATACAGACAAAAATATTTACGACAAAAAATAATATAATAAATAATAAATATATACATTTAATGCATTTAACAAATTATGTAAACAAACCATACTTCAACAAACCCCAAAGTATACTCCCCTCCCAACCACGCACTGATACTACTGTACTCCAAATTTTACTTACTTTTTAAACATAATAAATATCAATAACTAAAGCTATGTACATGTAAATAAATATAGTAAAAAACAACACATATTACATTGATTGAAACGGTTGTGGAGGCTGAGTTCACATAAAAGTTAAATAAATATAATTAATATCAACATAGCAACTAAAAAAATATATGGTTGGGAATAAAATAATAGTATATAGCAATAAATAACAATAAAAAACAATAAATAACAAATACAACAACAACAATAATAATATTAAATAACAAATACAACAATAATAATAATATTAAATAACAATAAATACTATAAATAACAAATACAACAACAATAACAATAATATTAAACAACAAATTAAATGTTCTTTATATAAAAAACAATATTAAAAATAAATAATGTACAGATTTTGAATAACTATCTTTAAGGCAGTTCCAGGATAAATTCTCTGACTTTCATTTTAAATTTGGGTTTATTTGCAAAAATAATTTCGTTACCAAAATTTTCAACGAAATTGTTGAATACTTTAGGTCCCTTGTAACAAAATTGGTTTCTACTTCTTTCTTTAGTTAAATTTGGTACTAGAATTTTAATAAATTGAGAGGCCCTAGTCCCTCTATTGACAACTTTCAGAGTAAATTGATTGAAATATTTATGTGTGTATGATAAACAGCTTTGGTTATAAATTTGGTTAAAAGTTAAAATATTTTTCTCTTGAAATATGTAACTTAATCTGTCTCTTATATTTATGGAAAAGATTATTCGAAGTGATTTTCGCTGGCAGCTAATTATACTTTTTAGAATTGTTGTGTATGTACCACCGTAAATAATAATTCCGTATCTTAAAGTGCTTTCGAACCACGAGTGATATAATCTAACTAAATGTTCACTTTCTAAATAACCCCTCATATGATATAAAGAATAATTTATCGATCTCAACTTACCACTCAACTGAGCAATATGCTGATTCCACCTCAGATCTCTGTCGACAACCATCCCCAAGTAGGTGACAGAATCCACGATACTGATATATGAACAGTTACATGAATACAAACAACTATGAGGGTGGCAGTAAAGCTTATAATCGTTCTGCAGTTCCAATATGCTCTTATTTTGTTCAAAGAATAAAATGCATTTAGATTTTGTGGTATTTATCAAAAGCTTATTATCAACTAACCAGCTAGATATCTTGGTTAGATCATCTTGAATATTAATTTTTAATGAGTTTTTATTATATGCAGAGCAGACCAGGGCCGTATCATCGGCGTATGCAAATATTTTAGAATTTAGTTGCAATTTTAATAAATCATTAATAAATATTAAGAATACTACTGGGCCCAATATTCCTCCTTGTGCCGTTCCATACATCAATTCCAAAACATCGCTTTTAATATTATTTATTTTAACTAACTGCTTCCTACCTTTAGAAAAAGAAGTTAACCAGTTCAAAGCGCTTCCCCCTATCCCATACTTCTTAAATTTACACAAAAGTATATCAATGTCTAACACGTCAAACGCCTTTTTAAAATCCAAATAAACTGCCAAAGTATATTTATACTTATCAGAATTTTCAACAATTTCACTGACGTGCCCAACCAATGCTGCATCAGTACCTTTACCTGGTAAGAAACCAAATTGGTGTTCCGAAAAAAAATCATTGTCGCAAAAATATTTTAACAGTTGGTCTTTGATTAGTGATTCTAATATTTTAGCTAACGTACTGATAACAGAGATAGGACGATAAGAGCCGACCTGCGTTGCGTCACCTGACTTAAATACAGGGACTACAACTGCAGTTTTAAACTCATCTGGAACAATACCCTCCCTTAGTGATTTTGAAAATATGTTATAAAGTACGGGTGCAAATATGTTAATATTTTCTTTCATTAAAACAATATTTATACCGTCAAGGCCACAACTAAACTTATTTTCCATGCTATTTATCTTGTTAACCACATCAGAGAGTTGAATATGAAACTCGTTAAGCAATACATTATATTGCGTCTGTGTGTGTGTGTGTGTGTGTGTGTGTGTGTGTGTGTGTGTGTGTGTGTGTGTGTGTGTGTGTGTGTGTGTGTGTGTGTGTGTGTGTGTGTGTGTGTGTGTGTGTGTGTGTGTGTGTGTGTGTGTGTGTGTGTGTGTGTGTGTGTGTGTGTGTGTGTGTGTGTGTGTGTGTGTGTGTGTGTGTGTGTGTGTGTGTGTGTGTGTGTGTGTGTGTGTGTGTGTGTGTGTGTGTGTGTGTGTGTGTGTGTGTGTGTGTGTGTGTGTGTGTGTGTGTGTGTGTGTGTGTGTGTGTGTGTGGTGTGTGTGTGTGTGTGTGTGTGTGTGTGTGTGTGTGTGTGTGTGTGTGTGTGTGTGTGTGTGTGTGTGTGTGTGTGTGTGTGTGTGTGTGTGTGTGTGTGTGTGTGTGTGTGTGTGTGTGTGTGTGTGTGTGTGTGTGTGTGTGTGTGTGTGTGTGTGTGTGTGTGTGTGTGTGTGTGTGTGTGTGTGTGTGTGTGTGTGTGTGTGTGTGTGTGTGTGTGTGTGTGTGTGTGTGTGTGTGTGTGTGTGTGTGTGTGTGTGTGTGTGTGTGTGTGTGTGTGTGTGTGTGTGTGTGTGTGTGTGTGTGTGTGTGTGTGTGTGTGTGTGTGTGTGTGTGTGTGTGTGTGTGTGTGTGTGTGTGTGTGTGTGTGTGTGTGTGTGTGTGTGTGTGTGTGTGTGTGTGTGTGGTGTGTGTGTGTGTGTGTGTGTGTGTGTGTGTGTGTGTGTGTGTGTGTGTGTGTGTGTGTGTGTGTGTGTGTGTGTGTGTGTGTGTGTGTGTGTGTGTGTGTGTGTGTGTGTGTGTGTGTGTGTGTGTGTGTGTGTGTGTGTGTGTGTGTGTGTGTGTGTGTGTGTGTGTGTGTGTGTGTGTGTGTGTGTGTGTGTGTGTGTGTGTGTGTGTGTGTGTGTGTGTGTGTGTGTGTGTGTGTGTGTGTGTGTGTGTGTGTGTGTGTGTGTGTGTGTGTGTGTGTGTGTGTGTGTGTGTGTGTGTGTGTGTGTGTGTGTGTGTGTGTGTGTGTGTGTGTGTGTGTGTGTGTGTGTGTGTGTGTGTGTGTGTGTGTGTGTGTGTGTGTGTGTGTGTGTGTGTGTGTGTGTGTGTGTGTGTGTGTGTGTGTGTGTGTGTGTGTGTGTGTGTGTGTGTGTGTGTGTGTGTGTGTGTGTGTGTGTGTGTGTCAGAAGTCAGAAACACTTTATTCAGTAATGGTTTGCATTTTTACATTATTTAAATTCCCAAGCGTCGCGTAGGACGCGTGCGGGATATCATATTGCACATCGTAAATATCGCTTTATATTAATATTGGCAGTCCAAAACAGTGTCACTTAACCATTTCTAAATAATTTTCACAGATACACAACATTCTGTAGGCAGTTAAAAGTCTCATCAGAATTCATTAATAATCATTATGTTAAATAAATAAACATCCATTACAGTGCTATACCAATTTCAAAAAATACAGACAAAAATATTTACGACAAAAAATAATATAATAAATAATAAATATATACATTTAATGCATTTAACAAATTATGTAAACAAACCATACTTCAACAAACCCCAAAGTATACTCCCCTCCCAACCACGCACTGATACTACTGTACTCCAAATTTTACTTACTTTTTTAAACATAATAAATATCAATAACTAAAGCTATGTACATGTAAATAAATATAGTAAAAAACAACACATATTACATTGATTGAAACGGTTGTGGAGGCTGAGTTCACATAAAAGTTAAATAAATATAATTAATATCAACATAGCAACTAAAAAAATATATGGTTGGGAATAAAATAATAGTATAGCAATAAATAACAATAAAAAACAATAAATAACAAATACAACAACAACAATAATAATATTAAATAACAAATACAACAATAATAATAATATTAAATAACAATAAATACTATAAATAACAAATACAACAACAATAACAATAATATTAAACAACAAATTAAATGTTCTTTATATAAAAAACAATATTAAAAAATAAATAATGTACAGATTTTGAATAACTATCTTTAAGGCAGTTCCAGGATAAATTCTCTGACTTTCATTTTAAATTTGGGTTTATTTGCAAAAATAATTTCGTTACCAAAATTTTCAACGAAATTGTTGAATACTTTAGGTCCCTTGTAACAAAATTGGTTTCTACTTCTTTCTTTAGTTAAATTTGGTACTAGAATTTTAATAAATTGAGAGGCCCTAGTCCCTCTATTGACAACTTTCAGAGTAAATTGATTGAAATATTTATGTGTGTATGATAAACAGCTTTGGTTATAAATTTGGTTAAAAGTTAAAATATTTTTCTCTTGAAATATGTAACTTAATCTGTCTCTTATATTTATGGAAAAGATTATTCGAAGTGATTTTCGCTGGCAGCTAATTATACTTTTTAGAAT